>NC_138244.1:31606710-31641605 GCF_964197995.2 Scardinius erythrophthalmus
TCTCGAAACATCGCTAAGAGCCACTGCTCTCTAACTACGCGATCGGCTGGTACATCTAAATCATCTGGGGTATCATTTGAATCTTGTCCTGTGTCATCCTCCATAACTTCATCAATATCACTTCCATCACTTGAGTCAGCCATGACGGATCGCTAGCACGGTGTTTAAAAATGCCGCGAAAACAGTAAAGAGGGTAAAATAAAACTTACTGTATGTGTAGGCTTATTTCGACCAATCACAAAGCATTTTACTAGTCACATGAGTTTAAAAAAAATCCCTAAGCATCTCTGTCACTCACCCCAAGAATATTTAAGCCAATTACAGTGCATATAATTGGCCATGTGCCTTGAAAAAGACGACACCGCTCAAAATGACGCAGGCGCGTTTGCCGGGCTTAATGGTGACTACGCATAGATGCGTGATCCGGTCTTAAAGGTAAACACACACAGATGTGTGATCCGGTTTAAATGGGTTAGACAAAAGTCTTATTGGCACATATTTAGTGTGTGTTTTGTGGTCTTTGTAGCGGAGAGCAGATCACCAGTCTGCATGGTGATTAAATCAAATTAATTAATGCAGTCCAAATCCACAAAACCCCTGTCTCGCTCTGACTCAAGCTATTCTGACATTCCAAAGCACTCTCATTTACGACACCTCTGTTGTCTTAAGATTGCTCTGTGCCTTGCAGACCAGATGGCACCGAAAAATGGTGTAAATCATGGACTATCTCTCTCTCTACGTGATCTCTTACGTCTAAATCAACAAAGACCGTCTGTTTAGGGCTTGGAGAGCCTAACGCTGGCCAATGAGAGCGAGCCCGAAAGCACCCCCTCCTAGGGAGTCTCTCGAACACTGATTTGCACATAGACACTAATTAACTCTTCACAACAATAAAACAGTGTTGTAAGAACAGATGCCCAAAACATGTGGTCTCTGCTGAGTACATCAAGGCAAGGAGTCAAACGAACGCACACACATAAGCCTCACCCCGCAGCGTCAGGGACAAGAGTTCAGCGTGCGGTTGTGAACTTTCCACACACACACAGAAACACACGAAGCCCCACCACGTGTGACCCAAAATCCTTGTATAAAATATTTTAAATGTATTTTTCTTGATGTGCATGATCCCCTGCCCCAAATGTTATACCTATGTAGGTTATTGGCCTGTAATCACTCTGTGGTGCCCACAATTACAAGAAATGATGTACCTCCTTGATTTTAGATCTTAGAACTGTCATTCGCGGTATTGCCGTGTTCCACAAACCCCAACGATGCTGGATCTTTAACACAAAATATCAGAGAATGCATTGTTTATTAAATACCAGCGTTATTAAGTTATGGACGAATCCATCGTTTCAAAACCCCGCGGGAAGGGAGGCGTATAGACCTCGAAACGTCAGGAGGTGGGCCCGATACGTTGTTAAAGACGATTGGCCCACGTACGTGAGGGAGGCGTGAGTTTAGCCCTTTAAAATTCCGCGCCCCTCTCCTCTCAGTGCAGTCCGCCAGAGAGAGAAAGACGACACGCCTCCTTCCCTCAAGGAAGTTTCGCTCGCTTTTATTTTCTTTTTATTTCCAAGTCTTTTCTTAGAGCTACTATTACTTCAGTATAGTCTTCTGAAACCAACCCACGAAATCAACTTAAGGCTAAGATAATCTTTGCTGAGTCTTCGCTCGCTTCAAGTCGCCATAGCAACCAGAACGCTGTGACCACGTGATCCAGGTGCCTTTATATCCAACCCAGACGAACACACACACAGAAGGCCGATCTTCCAAACAGAGTAACGTAGATCTTTTAAATTTGCAATCTGAAGGAAATGCTGTTTAAAGTGTCTAAATATTACTGAGAAACGTTGGGGTTTTGTGGTGAACGACTAAACTGTTTCTATCTCTACCTCCAAATTCTCTTTCACACACACACACCTACACACACACACACACACATACACACACACATACTCTCACCCACGTGTGCAAAGATAAACACACTACCACGTGCTCACGGAGCCGCCGACACACCCACCTTACAAACGCTACCATCTCAACATCTCACACGCACACCTAAAATCATTCTTACCTCAACTATTAGTTTCCTCTCGCTGATTCTCTCTCTCTCTCTCTCTCTCTCTCTCTTCCCCTCTCTCAAACTTTTTATTTTGTTGTATTTCTGTATTACGATCGTTATATTGCCTGTTTTGTTTATGCATTTTTATTCATGCGTGATTTGAAGTAATTGTGTAATCGCTAGCTTGTTTAAATAAACTTTGTTAAATCATTTGAATTAAGTTTGCCTGTTTGTTTCAAATTCTGAGTCCCTGAGGAGTGCAGATTTTACCTTATAAGCTCTACGATTGGTCTTACTATTAAAAGAAATCTAAAAATTGTCTAAAACACGAAGATAATTATCTTCTTTGTGGCCACAAGAAAGTGTTATCTATCAGTGTTAAAGACGCCCGATTTCTGTTCATAACTTATACATTCGGTCCGCTGGACGGCCCGTCTGCATGATAAATGAACATTCTTCAACTTCTACCTCAAATTCCCCCTAATTGAGTAAATTCTACCCGTCTCTATCAGTGATTACTACAAGTAATTGGGAAATCGCTGATACAAGCCGAGGTTTTGACCTATTCCCTATTTTTGAATAAATTAATTTATGGAAGCAACAGATGCATATTCACATTGATGAATATTACCGCTAATTCGAGCTAATTAATTCCCCAACACCAAGTCATTGTTGTTACATCTTATTTCAGAAACTTTAGTTTTTAGTTTTTTCAATAACCACGCATAAACATTATTCTCTCAAAAATGCAGACATGTACATTCTTGTTGCTCACATATTATGGTAGCCCTGTTTGTGCTAAATAGTGTGTAATTTTTTTTTGCCATTAATATGTTTATAAGCAACTGAAAAAAGCACAAATGTCAGGGCATGTCAGAACATCTCAAGGACCCCAAAAACACCTCAGACCCCAGAGGGTTAAATACATTCTCCTCCATGGATTTCGATGAAATTTCGTCAGTACCAAGATAAAAGGTATATATTCATGTCCACCTACCTTTCATTCGTGTCCAAAGCATAGATGAAGCCCGCCGACCGGTTGAAAGCCACTCAAATTTTCCGAGAGTTGTGGTGAACTGAAAACACCTCAGGGATGAAAGCTCTAAATGTCTAACGCTTCCGGGGGTTGTACATGACGTAGTTACTGTCGTATTCAGGCAAAAAATACTCCCACCAGGCGGCGAGGAGTGGATATTGCATGACACACATATTAACAGTACCACGCAGTTTGGAACAAATTATTGAGACAGAATGTTCGCCTCGTGCGGTTGCTATGTCAACATACCTACATAATGTAATTAATGGCAAAAGTAGTGTATTTTAAATTGTAGAACTGCAAAGATGCATCAATATTATTGTTAACACTAACACTAATTTTGCTAATTTGTCAATTTATGTGAAAAATATGAGGGTTGTAGTGGTGAGCGATATAGTCTCAAAATTATATCACGATATCTCAAGGGTATTTGCAAAAATATGAAGAAGTTAAAGGGATAGTTCACTTTTAAATTAAATTTTGGTATGTTTTAGCTTACCTCAAGGGCATCCAAGATGTAGGTGTCTTTGTTTCCACAGTAGTTTCAATTTTGATATTTTTAGGTCAAACCGTTCTTGTCTCTCAGTCAGATAATGCAGGTCTGTGGTCACTGTCTCACCGGCGACTCAAAACGGGGGTTGGAGGTAACGGAACAAATTTTTTTTTACCGTAACCCATACCTGAATATAAGACAAGGTTTTTGTCCAATGTTGGATCCAACGTCGGAGGTGACGGAACATGTTCCGGCGTGTTCAGGCTCAAATTAAGCCCTGGTTATGTCTAACGTAAAACAAACATTTGAGAGAAAATCTTTTGCTTGTGTCATATGCATGTAATGTTGCCATATTACAGATTGTATTTTTATTAATGTTATAATATTGTTTGTATTTTATTTGAGTGTTTCCTAATAATATCTTGCTTATTTTAAATGTGGATGAAACATTAAAAGATTAATAGTTGATGTTGGGAATTTATTAATTGTACAAGTAAAGATCTGGGCCCGGTTTCCCGATAACGCTCACTCTTAGCCTGCTAAGAAGACTCGAAAGATATATCTTACCAAATTTGTTTATTTTCCTAAGTGTGTTCCCCGAACTATACCTTAGGAAGCCGCTTAAGATATACCTTCTTACGTGGAACGTGACCAGGCGCTGTCCGTGGCGATGGTGCTGAATTGTTTGAAATCGATGGCTCGAGAATCAATTATTCTCTTGTGCAGGGGCTGTTTATGTGAAAAAGCGGTCATCTTTATAAAAGAAGCACTTCAGAAATAGTTGAAATTTCAATTTATTATGATTATTGGATATTATAAAAAATAATTCAAACTATAATAGCCTATAAAAGCGTAGCCTACATATTTTAAAATTGTAACATATAGCCTATTGCTGCCACAATAACCTTTTCAAAAATTTACGTGCCGCCTTTTCTTTCCCATTTTTGTTCGCTGAGGTGGAGCTGCGATGAAATATTGTTCTTGTAAATACTTTCCAGCATTTCAGTAATAAAAGTTTACATCTTGCGTACGGTGCTCGGCAGTGATCAAAAAGGATTTAAACCGTGAATTTTTAATCTCAGACGGCAATTAAATTACCACACGACCTGTTTGTCAAAAAACAGAAGGTACTAATTTGGCCAGGGATTTTTACGCGGGCTGGGTGAGAAAAACACTGATATTATGGATTCGGACGGCACTAAAATCACCGACTTACCCCTGTAAATGTTTAAAATACTGGACGAGCCCATGAGAAACAATATTAAGTCAAGTCAAGTCAAGTATATTTGTATAGCGCTTTTCACAATACAGATTGTATCAAAGCAGCTTCACAGTATTAAATTAAAATAATACAACAAGGTTTGTTTCTAGTGGAAGCGTCAGTATTAGCGTCCGAATAGGACTTAACTGACAGTAGCCTATGCTTTCACTGGCCTTTAAAAGAGCGTTTTAATTCAATTAATAATATTGTATAATAATATAATAAAAAATCTAAAAACAATCAGTGTAATGACAATTTTATTCTTTGCATGAAAACACTTGAATTAGCCTAATTTAATACTGTCTGGGTGTATTAAAACTTCAGAATTATATTCATTTAGACCTGCAACAACGCTAAGAGAGAGCTACGAATGGTCCAGACCAACCTTACGAAAGTGTGACTTTCAAAAGATATACTTAGCGTACGAACGTTTCGGGAACCGTCCCATAAGGTTAAGAGAGAGGTTAAGGAATAGGTTAAGAACTACTTAGAGATAAGAACGCTTTGGGAAACCGGGCCCTGACTGATTAGATCAGAAAAATATAGATCATTTGATTTATGGACAAAAAATAATTGCTAAATGTAGACTGTATATATTAAATGGATGCATGTACCGGTAGTATTTTTTTTTATTTTATTTTTTTGTTTAGTTTAAGGTTATAAAAATATGTAGTTCCTTACCCTTACTGACTGTTAATGATTTGTGATATGTAAACAAAAAAATTAAGAATGACATGGTTTACAAACAGCCAGTAATTAAGTAAATATAATTATATATATCATAAAGTAGGTAATCTATGTCCTATACAAATTAATGACTCGTTTGTCACAAAATGAGTTATGGTATTTTGCTTTTGCTTGGTAGTAAAATTGTATTAATGTGTAAGTGTGTTGTTGTCATATGGAACTAAGTACTTTGTTGTTTGTTTGGGAATTTTTAGGTTAATGTCTCGGTGAAGATTCTTCAACTGACTGAAGACCAAGTGTGTGTCACAAGATCCCATCAGAAGATGCAGAAAAGATCTTATGATGTGGCAGACAAAACACACGGTATCGCTTTGTGTGTTTGTGTGTATGGGGCGGCGACATTTAGCACAATGGAAAATGCTATTACTTGACAAATGTGTCCGTGAGGCAGTTCGGTGGAGAAACGTCCATTTCCACTACAGCACAGTCTAAAGTAACTCTGCTAGATGTTGATATGGAGGTACATGGCATTGTAAACAACGTGAAGGTCTTTGAAGGGCAGCTTGTCACCGCAGAGGTGAAAGTGGAGTACATGTGTCCAAAGCGACATGTTTTGCCAAATGTTAACCTTGACACTGCAATAATAAGATGTCAACAGTGTGGGGTGTTGTTGCAGTTTTGTGTGCAAAAGTGACTATCGAAGATTTTACTGGGAAAATGACTGAATTTCTCATTGATGATTACGTGCTGCGTCAACTTCTAAATGCTTGTCAGATTGAAAGGTTCTTTGACACGGATGTTCTGGTGTCCAAGCTGCTTGTGGAGGACAGAATCCAGTTAAAGGGCAGAGGAAACCGCATTACTGCAGCAGCATTTTACTAACGAGATGGATCGGGCAACAGATTCAGGCCCGACTGCAAGCTGCAGCACCCCTCAGGAGTTTGTTGATGATCTCATGCTTGAGGAGTGTTTCAGGAGTGAAACTGGTGAAGAGTTGGATAGTGTGAATGAAAAGGAGACTGAGAAGGTTGAAGTGGATGAAAAGGGCAACATGACTGATTGTAAGAGAAGTGAAGAGTCTGTTGAAGGAACTGTGGAAAAAGAGGTGGGAGCACGTCCAAAGCATGTCAAATGTGACCGAAGTTTGAGAAATCCAGGGAAGAAAAAGTGATAAATGGTGTAAAAATCAAAAAAAAAAAAAAAAAAAAAAAAAGTAGTTGTTAATATTGCAAGTTATTTGTTTTTTTAAAGTTTGGAATGCTAGTAAATATTTAGGAAAATTGAGATTAAGTAAAATGTGTCGTTCAGTGAGATTAGTGTTATAATGTGTTAAAATAGTTGGTTAAGTTTGTTAAAGATAGGCCGTAGTTTAGGGACAAAAATAGTCTAAAAGTTTAATATGGATAGTTCTGGGTAGTGTAGTGCTGACAGGACGATGACAGACGGTGAATGTGACATTAATATGTAGGAATTTGTGGAAGTTTAATATAATGATAATGTGACGTTAATTTAAGTTTTTATAATTAATCGTAGTAGATTATAATTATTGCAGTTAATTGTGAAATTGCATTTGTAGTTTTTAGTTTTAATGTTTAAATGGATGTTCATTTATGATTGGTACATTTTATAAAGGAAGGTCAATAGTTAGATTTGATATTTAAATATATTATATACATATAAATATGTATACTTTTTTGTTTGTTTTGTATTTATTTTAAACTTGCAAATAATTGTTCATTGTTGTTTTTGAAAATAAAAGTTTCAACCTTTGTTCTGTTTCATGTTTTGTCCAAATACCCGTGTGTTTGTTAAGCTAGTAATTGTAGTATTTGTATATTAAACAATAATGCAACATTAAAGATTAAGTGGATAGTAGAAGGGAATGTTTGGCCAATATTACATTTATTTAAAGAGTTTCACAATAAGATATTTCTGCAGGCATTTATCTTTTTTATTTTGTGTAATTTTCTGTCAGTGGTGTTTAAGTGGTAATTTTATTAAAATATTAGAATTTTAGAGTAATTGAAATAATGAATTAATTAATTGATGACCAAAATTACTATAGGATTTAATGTAAAATGTATGAATTTGTAGTTTGCATATATCAAGTTATAATCATCATATTTGACTTACTGTACACCTTTGCACAGCAGCAATTCTGCATGTTAAAAATACTATACAAATTATGGTAACGCTTTAGATTACAGCCCGGAAAGTACTGCGTAATTAAAATGAAAGTACAGTGTAACTTTCGGTAATTACAGTGTACCTATAAAGTACTTACGTATAAGTATAGGGGAACAATATGTAAAGTCTTGGGAATAAAGGTGTAACAACCAGGAAAATACTGCGTTATTAAAACGAAATTACAGTGTAACTTTCGGTAATTACAGTGTACCTATAAAGTGCGTACGTGTAAGTATAGGGGAATAATATGTAAAGTTTTGGGAATAAAGGGGTAACAACCAGGAAAATAACAAATTATGTAGGCAAATTATTTAGACTGTAAGTATTCCATGTAGTTACAGGGTAAGTATGACATTGCGGGCTGTAAATTAAAGTGGTGCTTCTTACCCTCTTGTTTCATGTAGTTACAGGGTAAGTATGACATTGCGGGCTGTAAATTAAAGTGGTGCTTCTTACCCTCTTGTTTCATGTAGTTACAGGGTAAGTATGACATTGCGGGCTGTAAATTAAAGTGGCGTTTCTTACCCTCTTATTTCATGTAGTTACAGGGTAAGTATGACATTGCGGGCTGTAAATTAAAGTGGTGCTTCTTACCCTCTTGTTTCATGTAGTTACAGGGTAAGTATGACATTGCGGGCTGTAAATTAAAGTGGCGTTTCTTACCCTCTTGTTTCATGTAGTTACAGGGTAAGTATGACATTGCGGGCTGTAAATTAAAGTGGCGTTTCTTACCCTCTTGTTTCATGTAGTTACAGGGTAAGTATGACATTGCGGGCTGTAAATTAAAGTGGTGCTTCTTACCCTCTTGTTTCATGTAGTTACAGGGTAAGTATGACATTGCGGGCTGTAAATTAAAGTGGCGTTTCTTACCCTCTTATTTCATGTAGTTACAGGGTAAGTATGACATTGCGGGCTGTAAATTAAAGTGGTGCTTCTTACCCTCTTGTTTCATGAAGTTACAGGGTAAGTATGACATTGCGGGCTGTAAATTAAAGTGGTGCTTCTTACCCTCTTGTTTCATGTAGTTACAGGGTAAGTATGACATTGCGGGCTGTAAATTAAAGTGGCGTTTCTTACCCTCTTGTTTCATGTAGTTACAGGGTAAGTATGACATTGCGGGCTGTAAATTAAAGTGGTGCTTCTTACCCTCTTGTTTCATGTAGTTACAGGGTAAGTATGACATTGCGGGCTGTAAATTAAAGTGGCGTTTCTTACCCTCTTATTTCATGTAGTTACAGGGTAAGTATGACATTGCGGGCTGTAAATTAAAGTGGTGCTTCTTACCCTCTTGTTTCATGAAGTTACAGGGTAAGTATGACATTGCGGGCTGTAAATTAAAGTGGTGCTTCTTACCCTCTTGTTTCATGTAGTTACAGGGTAAGTATGACATTGCGGGCTGTAAATTAAAGTGGCGTTTCTTACCCTCTTGTTTCATGTAGTTACAGGGTAAGTATGACATTGCGAGCTGTAAATTAAAGTGGTGCTTCTTACCCTCTTGTTTCATGTAGTTACAGGGTAAGTATGACATTGCGGGCTGTAAATTAAAGTGGCGTTTCTTACCCTCTTGTTTCATGTAGTTACAGGGTAAGTATGACATTGCGAGCTGTAAATTAAAGTGGCGTTTCTTACCCTCTTATTTCATGTAGTTACAGGGTAAGTATGACATTGCGGGCTGTAAATTAAAGTGGTGCTTCTTACCCTCTTGTTTCATGTAGTTACAGGGTAAGTATGACATTGCGGGCTGTAAATTAAAGTGGTGCTTCTTACCCTCTTGTTTCATGTAGTTACAGGGTAAGTATGACATTGCGGGCTGTAAATTAAAGTGGTGTTTCTTACCCTCTTGTTTCATGTAGTTACAGGGTAAGTATGACATTGCGGGCTGTAAATTAAAGTGGCGTTTCTTACCCTCTTGTTTCATGTAGTTACAGGGTAAGTATGACATTGCGGGCTGTAAATTAAAGTGGTGTTTCTTACCCTCTTATTTCATGTAGTTACAGGGTAAGTATGACATTGTGGGCTGTAAATTAAAGTGGTGCTTCTTACCCTCTTGTTTCATGTAGTTACAGGGTAAGTATGACATTGCGGGCTGTAAATTAAAGTGGTGCTTCTTACCCTCTTATTTCATGTAGTTACAGGGTAAGTATGACATTGCGAGCTGTAAATTAAAGTGGTGCTTCTTACCCTCTTATTTCATGTAGTTACAGGGTAAGTATGACATTGCGGGCTGTAAATTAAAGTGGCGTTTCTTACCCTCTTATTCCATGTAGTTACAGGGTAAGTATGACATTGTGGGCTGTAAATTAAAGTGGCGTTTCTTACCCTCTTATTTTATGTAGTTACAGGGTAAGTATGACATTGCGGGCTGTAAATTAAAGTGGTGCTTCTTACCCTCTTGTTTCATGTAGTTACAAGGTAAGTACAATAAAAAACACATGTACACACACAATCTGACATCACTTGGAAAACCTTTATTTGAAAAACAACTTATTTCAAAACAGATTTACAACATATTACACTTCTTATTTATTTAATGTATTATCTTTTTTTTTTAAATCAACTTTTCATTTCAAATTCTAAAGTCCTGACATAAAGTAGCATGTTTTGTCCTTTTTTGTTTCTCTTGCATGGCTTCCTCCTCCTCTTGGTCCTCCTCTTCTTTTTCTATCGTTCCACTGATTAGCCTAATCTTAAGGAGTCTTTTTCTATTCTGTATTATGTATTAAAAGAAAATACAGTAGCCTACACCCAGAAATGTTCTCATAATTTACTCATCTTTTCGCTACCGACCAACTTTCACCAGCGAGTGCATGAGAGTCGGCTTCATAGGGGCGGCTTGAATGGCTTCGCGTTTGGTGAAGCTTAGCGTTCATTGCATTCTCGCGGGAGTTTGATGTGAAACTCGCGCGAGAACTGGTGTCTGTTCTTCTGCATGGTTTGTTTTTCATTATTATTATCTGTTATTGTTTGTATTTTGTTGTGAGCAATAATAAAAACATTAAAAAATAAAATAATTCAACATTGGTTTTTCGGTGCGCTTACGTCACGCTTTAAGCCTCTGTTATACTCCAGTTTGGACGCGTAGGCCTACACGACAACTGCGCAGCTCGGACGCGGACAACTTGTATTTATACTTTCTCTCAACCCTCTCATGAACGCGCAGGTGACAGTTGGTCGGAAGCGATAGTCTACAGTTTAAAAATTTAAAATATTTGGTATGTTTCTTACAAACGCTTATCGTTTCACTTCAGAAGAAGAGGAACAAGAGGAGGAGGAAACCAAGCAAGAGAAACAAAGTGCTGTAAATCCGTTTTGAAATAAGTTGTTTTTCAAATAAAGTTTTCCGAGTGATATCAGATTGTGTGTGTGTACATGTGTTTTTATTGTACTTACCCTGTAACTACATGAAACAAGAGGGTAAGAAACACCACTTTAATTTACAGCCCACAATGTCATACTTACCCTGTAACTACATGGAACAAGAGTATATTTTCCCAACATTTAAAAAAAAAAAAAGTTGCAATAGTTTTACTTGCCTTGAAACTTAATCAGTGCACTTTTGCAATAATAACAAATTAGCCTACTTTATAAATGCACTGATATGTACCCCGTAATTTTAAAAAAGCCTTTATGTATTTTTATACACTATTATTACAAAAAGGTGCAGTGTATGTACTCGCTAAATTGCTCCCAAAAGTAAGATTCTAAAATACTTAGTCTAAATAATTTGCCTAAATAATTTGTTATTTTCCTGGTTGTTACCCCTTTATTCCCAAAACTTTACATATTATTCCCCTATACTTACACGTACGCACTTTATAGGTACACTGTAATTACCGAAAGTTACACTGAAATTTCGTTTTAATAACGCAGTATTTTCCTGGTTGTTACACCTTTATTCCCAAGACTTTACATATTGTTCCCCTATACTTACAAGTAAGTACTTTATAGGTACACTGTAATTACCGAAAGTTACACTGTACTTTCATTTTAATTACGCAGTACTTTCCGGGCTGTAATCTAAAGCGTTACCCAAATTATTAATTCAATATAAAATAATTTTTCATAAGTGTATAAATTAAATGTATCAGTATTTATTGGTATAGGGCTTTGTTGTTGGATTATTAATGGCTTAAACAAATATGGCATAAGTATGAAGTTTATATGTAATTGTAGGTTCAGCTTTCTAAATGGCAATGGCCTATTAACTATGTGGTTGACAAATAGAGGCACTATTTTGGGACACAGGCATTTGTAGTGGTGTCCAAATGTACACTGGATGTTATCAAGTGTACTCATTTGATCTAAGTATGAACTTAAATAATGAGTGTAGAATTGATGCATAGTTAGTGGTTGCATTTTGGCCCAGACCGACCCACTACATATGGTCATAAACACCAACCATCTTTTGCACGCCCTTGAATATATATACCATCTCCTATTTTAGTAGGAAGGAGTGAGAGTTAACAGAGGAAATAACAAAAAAAAAAGTCATTTATTAAAACAATTAAACTATATTCACAGTGATGAATCCTAAAACAAGCTATAAGCGGCTCTGACACAGCAGTACCAGGGCCCTATCTTGCACCCAGTGCAATTGACTTTGTACACCGACGCATGTTTCATTACTATTTTGCACCCGCGCAAAGCGCGCTTTTCCCTCCACAGAAGCACGTCGCTAAACTAGGGAATGAACTTGCGCTCCCCGGGGCGGTTCAGCGCAAAAAAGGAGGCGTGTTCCGGCGCAAACGTTCCTTCATGCTATTTTGCAGGTTTAGAAAACAGTTGCGCCACTGGCCAGGAAAAAATAGTTAAAAGTCAGTGGCGCGTTGCGCATGTTATTCATATGCTATTTTAAGGGCGCATGCTTGGCCATAATCAGTGTAGCATGTGCACAACGCGCATATACTTTGATTCTCTCATCTACACAGAAGCAGCAGTTTTCATTTTTGCAAATCATACATTATTACGATAGATAGATAGATAGATAGATAGATAGATAGATAGACAATTTATTATAAAAGCATACATCTAGCTTACACATTTACCCAAATTATCATACGCCTTTTTAACCGAAGTTAATTTGGGTGGGTTTCTCCATCCCCCAACGTCCCTGACGAGAACGTCGGTCTCCACGGCTGTGAACCGCTCCTGGCGCGCGCCTGGCTAATCCGCCGTTATAATAGGAATCCGCTTTAGAACAAGCGCTCCTGCTCTTAAAGGGAATGTGAGATAATGCTCTGATTGGTTTATTTCACGTTACGCCCAAACCACACCTATGAATAATGAAGCTACTTCAGACCAACACCTTTTAGATTTGCGCCGGGCGCAAGAGTCATTTATCCCGCCGGGAAAATAGCAACAGCGCCAAGACCCGCCCACAAAGTTACTTGCGCTTTGCGCTTTGACTTGCGTTTCAGATCGTTAAAATAGGGTCCCCAGTGTTTCTCACAGGATTTTTAGTAAAACTGTGGTGGGTGACCTCGGGTCCTCCAGGGGGTTCGGGGGCATGCCCTCCTCTGGGAGAAAATGTTGTGCATTTTACTGTTAAATTCATCAATCTGGTGCACTTTAAGTGTTCAAAATGAAGAGCTCCAACCCATATTTAGTGTGCAAATTGAACAAAGAAAAACTCAAAACTTTTTTAGTTATAGTCTGGTATATTCAAGTATATTTTTAATACATTTAATACTACATCTTTTTCACCTGGACAGCGTCCCACCAGTCCTCGTTTCAGACTCTCATCCACAGACGACTGGTTTTGGGTATTTTAACTGCGTGATAAATATAAGAGCACAGAACAACGGTTCATATACTAAATATTAAGTCTGCTGTTTAAAACTATAGAATAATAGAACCAATGTAGGAGAATGTTATCATGCACAAACATTGTGAAACTCTGTATATTCGTGGCGCATGTCAAGAAATATGTGTAAACGCCCACTGCTGTGATTGGCTGAAATGCTTGCATATGAAATATCTGGCATTACATGTGGAACTATCTGGAAAACTTTTACTATTACAGCTATTATACGTTTTTACTATTACAGCTATCGGGATTAACGAATCGTGAGAAGTTTTTTAAGTATTTAGATCTCTTTCAATCACATAAAAAATTGCAGTGATGAGCACTGAGCAGATGACAGCCTGTTGATCGCGTGAAAGATCTTATCATTGCAACGCAGTTTCTGCACTCACTAATGATTTCACCAATGCAAACATGAGGCATATAAATACAGTAAGAGCTTTGTTGTGCAGTGTAACAGCGTCATTGATTTCATAACGAGTTTTGGCAAGTGTCCATATAAACTCGCGCTGTGTGATTGACAGCTTGGACGATTGGAAAGGGATTGTTCTTTGATCGCTTTCTGTATATTAATCACAGTTTAAGTTAGATTATTTTCATCCTACTAAGAGAAACGATGTGAAGTTGATCGCTACTTCCATATTAAATCACTACTTACCGCTTGCTGGAATATAGTTGAAATTGCCCCCTTCGTCAGTATGAAACGCTGAGAGAAGTCTGCTTGATATTATCCCAGGTTAGAAAAACAGTCCGTGGTGAAATGGACAGAGCAAACTAACTTCGAATTAAACTTTTGCGGTATCCGATTATAGATAAACATCAACCACGTCTGTTGACATTTCGCCATCAATACGCCTGTGTTCCTGTGGGCGGAGGTTACGGTTCTAGTGACATCATTAAAGCAGGATGTAGAGGGGTGTAGTCCAATCCAGCCGTTTTTTGTAGTCAACTTCTGTTAAATAAAATATCTCGCTTGGCATTGAACTTTGAGCTTTATAATTTTATAGATATTATTTATACTCTAACAACAACATTACACACTAACTAAAGTTTGAAACATGGGATCACATAGAACGGGACCTTTAAAAACAGCTGGTGTTTCTGCTTCACTCCGCATCGCTCTCATACTGTGATCTAAAACACTGACAATAAAACATCCCAGTGCCATAATCAATATCAGCTCTAACTCTTATTTCATATCAAATACATTACTACTGATATATTTATTTTTAAAGTTTTTAGAAACTTTGAACTAAACATTGATATTGTGTAGTTTGTGATCCTCCATCAGCAGCTGCAGTTTCTCTCAGCTGTATCAGTGCAGTCACTGTGACGTCTGACTGACAGAGGTTTTTGTAAGACTCTTTATCACTGTGTGAACACTCGTTTACTGTTGATATAGTGATAACTCAGACAGTAATAATCTCCTGTATCTTCAGTCTGGACTCCACTGATGGTCAGAGTAAAATCACTGCCAGATCCACTGCCACTGAATCTAGATGGAGTTCCTGACTGGAATTGATTCACTCCATAAATCAGGAGTTTAGGAGCTTCTCTGGGTTTTTGTAGATACCAGGCAATACATCCAGTCCCTCCACAACAGCAGGCAACATCACTGCTGGTTTTACAGTTTATTCTGACTAATTCTCCTGGTTGAACTGCTGGTATTGATGGACTCTGAGTTACAGTGATCTGTCCTCTACACTCTGAAAGAAAACGCAAACAAAAATTATATGATGATATACAGTATAAAATATATATTTCCCATATTAAGATAATTAATAATAATTATAAAAACTGTATTACACAAACCTTGAATAAACAGTGCAATGGTCCAGATGAAGATGTTGATTGTGTTCATTGCTGTAGTTTAGTCTTGTGTGATGATGAAGATTGTGTTCTGCTCTCAGTCATGAAGTGTTAAACTCACAGCACTATAAACACTCTCAGAGCACTGAAGCATGTGCTGACAATGCAAAGAAGTGGGCAGGATTTACAACAGCTTGTGCTGATAACAAACTAATATACACTAGAGTTACAGAATCATGACTTTATTTTGTATTTTTATTGTGACTCCTGAGACACTGAGGATGTGCAGATGAACGTCCATCTCTGTGTCCATATTCAGTCATGTGACCATCATCACTGCTACACTTCCACTAGATGAACCGCCATCACTAAAGTAAGATCATCAGGGCCGGCCCGAGGCATAAGCGAACTAAGCGGCTGCTTGGGGCCCCCTCGCCCCAAGTTGCCTACAACTGCTGCTGTGTCTGCCAGTGTTTGAGTCATATGCGCATAACCTCGCGTGCATAGAAAATTCGTGCGCAAAGTCACGGTAGCCTAATGTTAAGCCATTTCACACAAATTTGATTTGATCAATGATTTATCCTTTAAATTTAATGATATTCAGAACAGAACAAGAATAAAAAAATAACTATAAACAAGCCAAAACGAAATAATTTAAAGCGAAAGTGAAAGCGGATCTCTCTCATTAGAATCAAAATGTTTCAACATTCGCGATGGATTTGGATGGTAAACTATTATTTATTATAGGCTTCTTTGTACTTCACCCACGTTCCAATATCGAGGGAAAAAATCATCCTCTTCACAAGCGCAAAAATGTGCTTGAAATCCAATATCGAGGGAAAAAATCATTCTCTTCACATGCGCAAAAATGTGCTTGGAAACATCACAGTGGAGCGGTGCTTAGGCTACGCAGCGCTGAATGGTACGAATTGTAGGCTACTACTGACTATTTAAAAAGAGCAGTGTCATTTTTATATGTTAGTTTGACTATTTTATTAGTATTTTTTATTACGGCTATAACGAACAGGCTGCGATGTCAAGATTGCAGTGCTGGAATAGCCTATGTTGTGTGTGTGTGTGTGTGTGTGTGTGTGTGTGTGTGTGTGTGAGGCGCGGACGCGATCGAACAGTGGAAACATAAACACATACTCCGTCATGTTCATATAAGACATCATTCAAACTGCAAAGGGTTGCAAAACGTTGGAGGATATTTTGCAAATAATTTTTTTTTAATATGTTTTTTGACAGTTTGTTTTCAGAAGTTTCAAAGAGTTAGTAAAAGAGTAAAGAAAAAGTTAAAACATTTTTATTTAAGTATTTATTTTTTATTAAGTAGGCTATTTATTTTGTATTAATACATAACCTCATTGTATTAATTTATAATGTAACATTATAGAGTGACATTGTGTCAATAATCGTCAAGCACAGCACAGGTGACTCCGCGTGGTGGGAGGGGGCCCCCAAATCAAATTCTGCTTAGGGCCCCCAAAAGGCTCGGGCCGGCACTGAAGATCATGTCTTGCGTAGGCCCCGCGGCCAGCTGTGCGCCAGTGCATCCGTGCCGAGCGTGCCCTCGGACAGGGAATAAAACAGGTCGCAGTGGGACGAGTCATAGGAGGCAAACAGATCTACCTGTGCGTCCCCGAACTGATCCCAAATCAGCTGGACCGACTGGGGATGGAGTCGCCATTCTCCAGCGAGAGGCCGAACTTGAGACAGCTCGTCGGCCACCTGGTTCATGTGTCCCGGGATATAAATGGCTCGAAGCGACCTCAGATGCTTCTGACTCCATAAGAGGAGGTGGCGGGCGAGTTGCGACATACGGCGGGAGCGTAGACCACCTTGACGGTTGATGTACGCTACTGTGGCGGTATTGTCTGATCGGACTAGTACGTGTTGACCCTTGAGCAACGCTCAAAAGCGGTGCAGGGCAAGGCGTACGGCCAGCAACTCGAGGCAATTGACATGCCAAAGGTGCTGAGGACCTGTCCAGGAACCTGCAGCAGCATGTCCATTGCACATGGCACCCCAGCCCGTGGTGGAGGCATCTGTGGAGACAACAACATGCCTGGAAGCTCGTTCTAAGGGTACTCCAGCCCGTAGAAAATTGAGGTTCGACCACGGGGTGAAGGTCTGATGGCAGGTCGGAGTCACTGGGACTCGGAGCGTGCCGTGTTGCCATGCCCACCTCGGGACTCGATCGTGAAGCCAAAGCTGAAGCGGTCTCATATGAAGCAATCCGAGCGGCGTTACTGTGGCTGCGGATGCCATATGCCCCAGGAGCCTCTGAAATAGTTTCAGTGGGGCCGCACTCTTGCCCTCGAATTGGCGAAGACAAGTCAGCAGTGACTGCGCGCGCTCGCTCATAAGCTGCGCGCACATGGCGACCGAGTCGATCTCCATACCGAGAAAAGAGATCCTCTGCACGGGGCAGAGTTTGCTCTCCTCCCAGTTGACCCGAAGGCCCAGACGAGCTAGGTGCCGGAGCACAAGGTCCCTGTGTTCGCAAACCTGGTCTCGAGAGTGAGCTAGGATCAGCCAGTCGTCGATATAAATCAGGATGCGAACCCCGTGTTCACGTAGGGGAACAAGGGCTGCCTCGACGACCTTCGTGAAGACGTGAGGAGACAGGGCTAGCCCGAAAGGGAGAACCGCATACTGTATGCCTGTCCCTCGAAAGCAAACCATAGAAACGGTCTGTGTCGAGGAAAAATGGAGACATGGGAGTAGGCGTCCTTCAGGTCGATCGCTGCAAACCAATCCTGCGGCCGCACGCATTCGAAAATGCGTTTGGCTGTGAGCATCTTTGAATGGCATCCTCTTTTTTGAAGGGAGCGGTTCAGGACGCGCAGGTCCAGGATTGGTCGAAACCCACCGGATTTCTTCGGTACAATAAAGTAGAGGCTGTAAAACCAAGACTTAATTTCGGCTGGAGGGACAGTCTCGATCGCACCCTTCGCCAGTAGGGTAGCGACCTCCGCTCTCATGACAGGGGCATTGCCACCGGCCATAGTGAGCGGATTCCCCTGAGGCGGGGAGGAGACCGCGCGAACTGAATCACGGAGCCGAGCCTGATGGTTCTCGCGACCCGGCGGGACAGTCCGGAAAGCTCTAGCCAGGCCTCCAGAAACTGCGCCAGCGGGGTTATTCGAACCACAGACGTACCGTCGGGGGTGCAGCGAGGCGGAATGACCAGCCCAGGCGAGGGTGGCATAGCGGCCCTGTGCGGGGGCACGGTCATAACCGCGTCCTGCCAGAGGAGGCAGGGGGAGGACCAACGTCCCACGGGGGCGTGCTCTGGCAGGGGTCTGGCGACAGAGGGGGATGAGAGGAGCGTGGCCCGTGGGCGGCGCGTGCTGTCATCCATAGCCTCTTGGGGCTCAGAGAAAGAGCATCAGTTCTTTTGTAGAGATTCTGCCCCGACCCTCCAGCGGGGGAAGGAGTGGTCCTGCTACCAGCACTGCATGAAAATTGGGATTTCCGACCCCGTAAACGGCCGCAAATCTCCCTAATTTTCGGCAGTTAACGACAATTTACAGCCTGTGAACGTCGCGTTCGTCTGTGCCGAATATTGCCGGAAACGAACCATGACGTATGCAGAGCGCTCGCGCCGGAGGTGTGAATGGCTCTAATTACCATATGAATAGCAGCTCCCGCCAGAGAAAGGCTTGAATTTCCTCACTCACTATTGGTTGAACCCACGTGGTTTAAACAAGAAAAATCACTCGTGATTGGTTGGCAGATCTGTTACTATTGGTCACCCTCGCTCATTAAAAATTCAAAAAATTATAATATTCATATAAATCATAATATATAAATTATTTTTTATATTCATAATATGCTATTCTGTGGTATATTCATGTCATTGTTAACCTATGAACTACACTATTATTACCATCAAGGACATGAATTTATAAAGGAATGGAAAATTTGCCAGGGACATGCTGTTTATTCAAAGAAAGAGCTTTATTAGCACAGACACAAAACAATATACACCTATGTACAAAGCATAGATCATCTGCACACACAACAAATTGGAAGCTCAGTGTCTGTTTTCATCTTCGGAGCTGTAGGTGACTAGCGGCGTTCTCTCTGAATTCGATCCACTTTGAAAACGTCTGTGGTGCGTTGCCCTGTATTTAGGAGTCGCCTCTAATCTCGACTGCAGCGTAGCACAGAGCTCTGTGAGCTCCTGGCTGGTGGTTGAACTTCATCGGACATCAGATCTATGGTGGCGCACTTCCAAATGCCCACGTCATCCTCACCTAGCACACCGTCTCGCTTCTAGCAGCTGTAAAAACAACCAATACAGACAATCAGTACTGTGATGCACTGTGTATGGACACAAAACATCTATTAATGCACGTGAAAAATAGTCACATTGACTAAAAATATTAGATTGGAGTCGCCTCTAATCTCGACTGCAGCGTAGTACAGAGCTCGGTGAGCTCCTGGCTGCGAAAGGACGGAAGTCGCACAATCCATCCAGACACCCCGCCGACGATGCCGTCTTCCTCATCAGACATCAGGGGTCTCATTTATAAAACTGTGCGTAGGAACCTTACTAAAAGTGTACGTACGCACAAAAGCCAAAAATGGCGTACGCAAAAAAATATTCAGACTTATAAAACCGTGCGTACGCCAGAACCTGCGCAGAATTCACTTTATAAATCCCAGTCAGCGGAAGATTGTGCGTACATGCGTCTCCACCCCGAAATAACCATATATGGAGCTTACAACGCCTAGTTTTACTATGCAGATCCTCATCTACATATCATTTGCATATGATTATTCATCCACGTGATAACTTAAACGTTATAACGTGGATGAATAATCATATGCAAATGATATAAACGGTACAAGAAACATTACATTAATACAAATCAAGTAGTTATCCTTGCCTTGTTTTTGAATAGCCTATAAATCAAATAGTGTAAAATACATTTCAGAGAAAGTTTTTCTCAATCTTTTCCACTTGCCGAATTGTATTTTTAATTGATTTATATTTTTAATGGAAACAGACAGGCCTTGGGCATTATTTGCACGAAACTATTTTCTCAGACAATCTGGTATTATCATGATAAGCAATTATCTCTGTGGTTAAAACATTAAAACGCAGCACGCCACAGGAAAAGTGTTCAAAAACAATCGCATCCACAACAAATATTTCTATTGATTGAATTGAATATAAAAAAATGTTGTAACTTTTCAGTATGATTTCATGTTTAAGTGTTTAACTCCATAATTTGAATGGCATATTTAATCTAAATGTTTATATCAGAAGTAAAACATAGTTTAAATCATTATTTTATTTATTTAAACTGCGTCAGTTTCACTAAACGGCCCAACGCGCTCGCTGGCGCGGACATAAGAAGGAATGGATATTTGCTTCAAGTGGCAGGCTTGGTGAGTGAAATTATATTTGTATTGGTCTGTCTGTATTATGTTTAATTTTAATTCTAAATTCTAAAAGTGACCAAAAAGACATTTAACTCCAACTCACCATCGGTGTCGCCAAACTGCTCCGTCTCCAAAATGTGCGTACGCATGGGTCAGAGTTTGCGTGTAGGTGCGCATATTTTCACGTCAAGTTTTTCTTTATAAATCCCACCTTTTGCGCAGGAACTGGCGTACGCATGTTTTCAGCCCCGTTTTGTGCGTACGCAAGCTTTATAAATGAGGCCCCAGGTCTATGGTAGCACACTTCTGAAGGCCCACCTCATCCTCAGCTAGCACACTCTGTCTCGCTTTTAGCAGCTGTTAAAACCAATAAAGACAATCAATAATGCGCAATGCACTGCGTATGGACAACACACATCTATTAATGCACCTGAAAAATAGTCACATTGACCAAAAACGAATCTAATCTAAAATCTTACCATCTTTCTTCTCGCTCGACTCCGAGCTGAATTCACCACAGCTTCCGCCTGCAATGCAAGATCTGGTTGTTTGTACCTGAAGCTCCTGCGCACTGTCGTGTAATATGTCTTAAAGGCAGCTGGAAAACAATTAATTGAGAGTGATATTAATAAGAACAACATAAGTCACAGTAAAATTAATAACAACAACATAAGTCACAGTAAAATTAAACAAAGGAGAAAAAATGCAACCGGGTGAAATTGCAGAAATACACACCGGAAGCAAACTATGCTTTTTGAAATTGGGGTTTTATTCTGACTGCTGTTTAAAATAAGTGACAGCGGTCAATGGAAGCACAATTAAACAGATAAAAGTCTGATTAAGAAAAAAGTTTGCCTTGGTCGAAGAGATTTCACAAGAAAAAAAAAGATTTCACTAGTTAAACAAAAAAACAAAAAAAAAAAGAAATTGTAGAAACAGTTTACAGTAAATTTGAAGATGACAATCAAATGTCACAAAAAGCTTAACCAGTGGATCAATGCCCAAATCCACAGAATACTTAACTCAATTCAAACTGAAATGCAGTGTAATGCACTGCAACTGGTCAGATTTAAATTGATTTCTCCAAACCAAAATATGTTAGGCTACAATTAAATACGATAACACAAACTGGAATACGGCAGTGGCTGAGGTAACTTAGGCCTAAGTTACAAGAGAAATAAAAGCACTTTAACAAAGCCACAACCCACGTTTAATCATGCCATGCGGAACCAGAAATATGCATTTAACCATAAAGTTATACTGTATAATCACAGAATATAGATTCAACTCATTAACAGATTTATCAAATAAACATGCCATCAGTAATTTCCCCCATAAACCATAAAACGTACATACCCAATCCTTTACTGTCCGATCACCACGAGGTTCACTCGTCACACATGCGCTCCAAATAAATCTATAAACAAAAATGTACACATCAAATGTTCTTTTAACTTCGCTTCACAACTTATTTGTGCATATTAAAGATATTGGAGTAATATTTACCAAGAAAGAAGAACGTATAACACAGAATCCGATCGATGCACGCACCGTCATGGAGCTCTCCTGAACAATGAAAAATGGCTGCCGTTCTCTGGTCGCGCGCACGCGTCCAGCACAAGTGAATAGTATCGCGAGAAGAGAGGGATTTCTTAAAGGGGCCACAAACATTTTTAATGCAAAATAGAAACGAGGTACATTTTATGTAAACAACTCTAATCTTAGTTGTAACTCTATATGTACAGTAGGCATAATTCTTGTCATTGCGTATGTGTATGCAGCATGAGTCAAATACAATCTTCTGTTCGTGTTGTATTATGCACAGTGGTTGGCCTCTAAGAGATTGTGATGCTGTTTGCATGGAATGCACATTTTACCTTTGTGGCAAAGCCTGATTGAAATTAATTGTTGAAATAAATGGTTTTGTGTCTTTTTTACATAACATTGGCTATTGCAAATGACACATAGTAACTAATCTAGCTACTTTCATTAAATATATCAATTTAAGCTAAAATGTAAGAGGGTCATTCTATGAAAATGTCCATTTTTCTGTCCCTAGCCTTTTCAGAAATATTACACTTAAAAAACACTTTAGGGTTACAATTTCTTTACATTTTAAAATAAAACAATATGTTATTTGAACAATTACACCCTCTTGAGCCATCAATATTTGATTTTTATGAATTATATAGAATTTCAAGCACCACAGAAGTGCTCGTCCCCACAGTCATGTACAGAGGGAAAATGCTTTATTTTGAGGTCAGTAACAGATTTTTACACCATTTAAAATACAATAATGTATACATAACTATCAAATATATTATGTAAATGATATATATAAAAAAAATGCAGAATACATATTATAAAATTTATAATGAAAGTAGTGGTCCCCTGGAGTTGTGTCACTGGTGTTACTGTTAAACAAAAATCTCTTATTTTGAAATAAAAATCACACTGTTATAGCTTATGTTTGTATGCAGGCCTACGGAATTTATATTCACAATACTTAATAACTAATATTATTTTATTGCATTTATATTAGTTGTTTGAAGAGTTACAAAAAAGCGGTCGGTCTTAACACAAGTTTCAGCCGGCAAGTCGGTCGGACTAAAAGGGGGAAAAAATAAATAATTGGGTCGGTAGGCTACTAAATTGACAGGGTCGGTTGGGTTACGGCAAACAAGAATATTTTTAAGGATGGCCTTAGACTATTGTAACTCACTTTATTTTGGGCTATCTCAGGCCTCTCTCTCTCGTCTACAGCTAGTTCAAAACGCAGCGGCTAGACTTCTCACCAGGACATGCAAATATGAGTCGATCACCCCTATTTTATTCAAACTCCACTGGCTACCTGTCACATTCAGGATTGATTTTAAAATGTTACTATTTGTGTATAAAGCTCTTAACAAACCGGCCCCCCAATATCTGACCAATCTCCTCTGCCCGTACACTCCATCTCGTACTTTGAGATCCAGTGATCACTGTCTTCTCATCGTGCCCAGATCCAGACTTAAAAAACGAGGCGACTGCACTTTTGTGACTGCAGGCCCAAAACTTTGGAACAGTCTACCCCTCTATATCAGACTAGCTCCCTCAATTTCCATCTTCAAAACATCCTTGAAAACTTTTAATACCCCTTGACACAACTATTGTTTTGTTTTTTAATTGTCCTGTTTCTGCCCTGCATTTTATCTATTGCCCTGTACAGCACTTTGGTCAGCCTTGGCTGTTTTTAATTTTGCGTTATAAATAAATATTGTATTTTTTTTAGAATTAAGTTAATACCTTTGAGTCACCTGGGATAAAACTCCCCCTGCTACCCTCATTTGCATTTGTAAAGCTCACAGAAATCTCATTTACATGTTAAAGCATTAGAGGGAGGGGGGTCACGGGGCAAGCAAGTCCCACGTCAATTTCCGACAATTTCCGACAGTTTGCAGTGTTGCCTGTAAATTGCCGTTTGCAGTCGTAAACCTGAACTTCCACGACAATCTACAGCGCCGGTAACTGTCGAAAATCCCACTTTTCATGCAGTGAAATATATTCTGGGATGAATATATTCTAATCCTGCTTTTTTGTCATTAAGGGAAATCATCTTGTCTCAGATACAAATTTCACTGGTAAATGATAAAGAATGATATTTAGACATGGTAATTTATGACTGGGTGTAACTTTTGATACTTTGCAGTAAAAGTGTCTCTCCTATTGACTTCCTCCCATCAGTGTGGCTGTCATGAAAACAATAGTGAAGACCACTGACTTTATTAAACACTTACACATTAAAATCAGCTGGTGTTTCTGCTTCACTCCGCATCGCTCTCATACTGTGATCTGAAACACTGACAATAAAACATCCCAGAGCCATAATCAATATCAGCACTAACTCTTATTTCATATCAAATATATTACCACTGATAAATGTATATTTTTAAGGTCTTTAGAAACTTTGAACTAAACATTGATATTGTGTAGTTTGTGATCCTCCATCAGCAGCTGCAGTTTCTCTCAGCTGTATCAGTGCAGTCACTGTGACGTCTGACTGACAGAGGTTTTTGTACGACTCTTTATCACTGTGTGAACACATAGCTACCACTGATATAGTGTTGACTCTGACAGTAATAATCTCCTGTATCTTCAGTCTGGACTCCACTGATGGTCAGAGTAAAATCACTGCCAGATCCACTGCCACTGAATCTAGATGGAGTTCCTGTATTACGGGTTGTTGCATAATATATGAGGAGTTTAGGAGCTTCTCCAGGTTTCTGTGAGTACCAGGCTAATAATTGATAACCACTCCACACTTGCACATCACTGCTGGTTTTACAGTTTATTCTGACTTCTTCTCCTGGTTGAACTGCTGTTATTGATGGACTCTGAGTTACAGTGATCTGTCCTCTACACTCTGGAAGAAAACACAAACAAAAATGATATACAGTATATAATAAATATATTTCACATTTTAAGAGAACTAATAATCATAGTAAAACCTTTATTACACAGACCTTGAATAAACAGTGCAATGGTCCAGATGAAGATGTTGATTGTGTTCATTGCTGTAGTTTAGTCTTGTGTGATGATGAAGATTGTGTTCTGCTCTCAGTCATGAAGTGTTAAACTCACAGCACTATAAACACTCTCAGAGCACTGAAGCATGTGCTGACAATGCAAAGAAGTGGGCAGGATTTACAACAGCTTGTGCTGATAACAAACTAATATACACTAGAGTTACAGAATCATGACTTTATTTTGTATTTTTATTGTGACTCCTGAGACACTGAGGATGTGCAGATGAACGTCCATCTCTGTGTCCATATTCAGTCATGTGACCATCATCACTGCTACACTTCCACTAGATGAACCGCCATCACTAAAGTAAGATCATGAATCATGAGTCTGTTCAGAAAGTATCAGGACTGATTGTGAATCTCTAATCAGAGTTCATGGTGTCACTCCATCTATCATGAAGCCTCATGTGTGTCTGAAATCATCAAATGGAGAAGAAACAGGCTGTTAAAGATGGAGACATATTAGAGCTTGTTCACGTTTCATGATCTTGTGTGGAGATTCATAACCAGTCCAGATACTTTTAGAACAGACCTTGAATATGAAAACATGCTTGACTGTGTAGAACATGCAAAATACCTTTTATATTTTCATTGTTGACACTTTCTATTGACTTTGGCTCTAATATTCAATAACCTCAGATTATTTGAAGAGATTTTCACTGAAGATTGAAGTCTGAAGCTGCAGGTTTTTCTGTGAATCATGATGATTGATCTGCATATGAAGAACAGAAGCATCATTATGAGAAACTCCACAACATCATCCATGATCAAAGAGGTCAAAGGTCACCTCAGAGGTCACAGCTCATCAAATATATTTCTTTAAACAGTGTTATATCAGAAAGCATTTAGTCAAATCTGAATGAGTGAGTGTTGAGAAGAGCTGAGGATCTTCTAATATCAGTGTCATGATAGAACAGACAGGAAACAGTTTGCAGGTGCTCAAAAACGTTTAATATCTCAAATGGTCAGGAAACAGTTCAGGAACAAAGAAGGGCGACGACTCAGGCTCGTGCAGGGACTTAAGATGGTCTGTGGTGCTCTGGTGCTGTGATGTGCAGAATCCCGATCCCGGTGAAGTGCGGTGTATCCAAAGACAAGGAACAGGACGGCAAGAAGACAAGGCAGGCGAGACACAGACACGGCAACTTCACAGGACGGCGACTTCACAGGAACACGGAACAGCAACACAGGACCTCAACAAACAATCCGACACTGGAACAGATAATGGTGTGAGTATATGTAGGCAATGGGAATGAACAGCAGCTGTGAACAGTGATTGAGATGATGATGATCAGCTGGAGCGCTGACAGACACGTGAGCGGGACAACGCCCACTCACACACATAACAACAATGACACGAGACAAGAAGGAAACAATGCATTCAACAACCGTGACAGTACCCCCTCCTCTAGGAACGCCTCACGGCGTTCCCAGACTCCCTTACCTGTCGATTGTAATCATCGATAAGAGAGTGATCCAGGATGTCACGAGCCGGAACCCAACTTCTCTCCTCCGGACCGTAACCTTCCCAGTCCACCAGGTACTGGAATCCGCGTCCCCTCCGCCTAGAGTCCATAATGCGACGGACCGAATAGGATGGTTCCCCATCTACGAGTCGCGGCGGTGGGGGAACCGGGACAGGCGGATTAATGCGGGAAAAAAAAACGGGTTTAATTTTGGACACGTGGAATACCGGATGAATTCTCCTGTACACTGGAGGGAGGTTGAGGCGGACTGCCACCGGACTAACAATTTTGGTGACAGAAAACGGGCCAATGAATTTAGGAGCCAGTTTATTGGATACGGAGCGGAGCGGAATGTTCTTAGTAGAAAGCCACACTTTGGAACCGACGACATATACAGGAGGCCTAGACCGGTGGCGATCGGCTTTGGCCTTGGTGCGCGCCCGCACACGGAGGAGAGTCTCACGGGCTCTTGTCCATGTGCGGTGACACCTCTGGACGAAGGCGTGAGCGGAGGGGACCGCGACTTCGGATTCCAGACTAGAAAAGACCGGTGGCTGGTATCCTATACTACACTCAAAAGGAGATAGGCCCGTAGCTGACACTGGCAATGAATTGTGGGCGTACTCCACCATAGGCAGTTGCTGACTCCAGGAGGAAGGATTCCTGGCAGCCGTACATCGCAAGGTTCTCTCCAGGTCTTGGTTGGCTCTCTCAGTTTGACCATTGCTCTGAGGGTGAAACCCGGAAGACAGACTGACCGTCGCCCCCAGTAACTTACAAAACTCTCGCCAAAATTTGGACACAAATTGGGGACCCCTGTCAGAAACCACGTCTGTCGGGAGGCCATGTAACCGAAAGACGTGATTAACGACTGCAACCGCTGTCTCCTTGGCTGAGGGTAATTTGGGCAAGGGAACAAAGTGGGCTGCCTTCGAGAATCGGTCCACCACGGTTAAAACTACCGTGTTACCCTGGGAGGGTGGGAGGGCGGTAACAAAATCTAGAGCGATATGGGACCAGGGTCTCGAAGGCACCGACAGCGGTTGGAGTAACCCATCTGGGGGTCGATTGGAAGACTTACCAATAGCACAAACTGAGCAAGCCAAAACAAAATCGTGAACGTCGCGAGCCATAAGCGGCCACCAGAATCGTTGTCTGACCAAATAGAGGGTGCGAGTAACTCCTGGATGACAGGCTAGACTAGAACAATGGCCCCATCGAATAACGTCTGGACGTAGTTTCTCCGGCACAAATAAGCGGTTCGGTGGGCACCGGATCGGAGGCGTTACCCCTTCTAGAGCCTTCTTGACTCTCGATTCGACCTCCCAAGTGAGCGTAGAGATAATTAGGGTCTCAGGAAAAATACGCTCGGGAGTAGGTGCGTGTTCGGATCGATCAAAAATACGGGACAAAGAATCGGGTTTGATGTTTTTGGAACCCGGACGATACGAGAGAGTAAAATCAAATCGGCCGAAAAAAAGTGCCCACCGCGCCTGCCTGGAGTTCAACCTTTTAGCGGATCTAATGTACTCCAGATTCTTATGATCCGTCCAGACGATAAAGGGTACCCCGGACCCTTCTAACCAATGACGCCATTCTTCCAAGGCTAACTTGACCGCCAACAACTCCCTGTTGCCAATGTCGTAATTTTGTTCAGCTGGTGATAAGCGATGGGATAAAAACGCGCATGGATGCATCTTGTTGTCTGAAGGTGAGCGTTGGGAAAGAACTGCGCCTACCCGCACCTCTGACGCGTCGACCTCCACCACAAACTGACGTGAGGAATCAGGGGCGATTAAGATGGGAGCCGAAACGAAGCGGCTCTTGAGGTTGGTAAAAGCAGTCTCGGCTGCTTCCGACCACCTGAACGCAGTTCGGGGGGAGGTCAAGGCAGTCAGAGGTGCGGCTAGTTGGCTAAAGTTGCGAATAAAACGCCGGTAGAAATTGGCGAACCCCAGAAACCTCTGTAGGGCCTTACGGGAATCTGGGTTTGGCCACTCTACCACAGCCTTAACTTTGTCAGGATCCATACGCATACCCTCAGCCGACACGATGTGTCCTAGGAAAGGGACCGACTGTGCATGAAAAGCGCATTTCTCCGCCTTGACAAAAAGCCCATTCTCCATAGCCTCCCTCTCCGGAACCGAGAGTGAATAAATCTTGCCTTTAGGCGGAGACTTACCTGACAGTAAATCTATAGCACAGTCGTAGGGACGGTGCGGAGGAAGAGAAGCAGCCCTTGACTTACTGAACACTTCCCTCAGGTCACGGTACTCCGCGGGCACGTTTGATAAATCCACTGCTTCCTCCTGCAATACAGGAACAGAGACAACAGAACAGGCAGACACAAGACAAGAACTATGACATTCAGTGCTCCAGGCTGATATGGTTCTTTGTTTCCAGTCAATGCGGGGGTTGTGTTTCTTGAGCCAGGGGTGACCCAATACAATGGGGGTGTGATGGGAGTCCGTGATGTAGAATGATATTGTCTCTGCGTGATTTCCTGAGATGATGAGTGTAATGTTCTCGGTGGCCTGGGAGATGGTGGGTAGTGACTGTCCATTGAGTGCATGTACGGTGATGCTCTGGGGAAGTGTTCTGAGTGGGATCTGAAGCTGAAGTGCAAAGGTGCGATCCATAAAATTACCTTCTGCCCCGGAGTCCACCAGTGCGGTGCAGTGATGATCGTGGACAGACCATCTAAGTCTCCCCGGGAGGATGGTGGATGTAGATGAGGACTTTTCGGCGGAGATCCCACCCGATAGTAGCCTCATACTTACTATCGGGCTTGACCTTTTACCGGGCAGTTGTTGGCAAAGTGTCCTGCTCCCCCGCAGTACAGGCAAAGGCCAAGGGATCTCCGCCTCTCCCTCTCCTCCCGGGAAAGCCGAGCTCGACCCACCTGCATGGGCTCGGGATCGGAGGGACCGACCGCGTCCATGCCGCTGGATCGCTGATGTTCCCCCCCCCCACGAGGCAGGCTGGGTGGAGCGCGTGGTCCGACCCGGGCTAGTCGAGCGTCCACCCTCAGAGCCAGATCGATAAGTCCATTCAGTGAGGGGGGTAGATCCAGGGCGTAGATCTCCCTCTGGACGCGGTCAGCCAACCCATGCAGGAACCTATCCCACTGCGCTTCCTCGTTCCAGCGACACTCGGCCGCCAGGGTCTTAAACTCGATGGCATAATCAGATACCGAACGCTCTTGCTGGCGTAGCTCTGATAAGACCCTGGCAGCCTCTCTTCCCGCGACCGCGCGGTCAAAAACTCTCCTCATCTCCGAGGAGAGCTCCTGGAACGAGGAACAGCATGGTTCTCGATTTTCCCACACCGCCGTCCCCCATAGTGCCGCTCTCCCAGTCAATAATGTGAGAACGAAGGCCACCTTCGTCTCTTCCCTCTCAAATGTCCGTGGCTGGAGAGCAAAGTGCATGCTGCATCGAGTCAAAAACGGCCGGCAAAAGTTAGGCTCACCAGAATAGGGCTCAGGCGTAGGAAGGCGTGGCTCCGACTGGGAGGCGGTCATCGGTGGTGTGGGAGGGACGGGCGGTGCGGCTGGCGCAGCGGGAGGTTGCAGCTGTTGAAAACGCTGGGTCAGCTCGGACACCTGCGTGACGAGAGCCTGAATCGCGCGCGCCGCCTCCCCTTGCTGACGGTCTTGGGCGTCCATCCTTTGAATACTTGCACGAACAAAGTCATCCATTGTAGCTGCGGCGCCACCTGCTGCTTCCATCAACTGGTCGGATTGTTCTGTCATGATAGAACAGACAGGAAACAGTTTGCAGGTGCTCAAAAACGTTTAATATCTCAAATGGTCAGGAAACAGTTCAGGAACAAAGAAGGGCGACGACTCAGGCTCGTGCAGGGACTTAAGATGGTCTGTGGTGCTCTGGTGCTGTGATGTGCAGAATCCCGATCCCGGTGAAGTGCGGTGTATCCAAAGACAAGGAACAGGACGGCAAGAAGACAAGGCAGGCGAGACACAGACACGGCAACTTCACAGGACGGCGACTTCACAGGAACACGGAACAGCAACACAGGACCTCAACAAACAATCCGACACTGGAACAGATAATGGTGTGAGTATATGTAGGCAATGGGAATGAACAGCAGCTGTGAACAGTGATTGAGATGATGATGATCAGCTGGAGCGCTGACAGACACGTGAGCGGGACAACGCCCACTCACACACATAACAACAATGACACGAGACAAGAAGGAAACAATGCATTCAACAACCGTGACAATCAGTGTGTTGAAGTGTTGTTTCTCTCTCTCTGCTGGAGTGTGTGTTCACTCGAGTGGAATAGAGGTTTTTGTACGAGCGTTTCATTAGATTGTATCACTGTGGTGGACTTTCGGTGGAGGAACTAAACTGGTGATCAAATGTAAGTCTATTTAACCCTCTGATGGTCTTTTTTTATGTCTACACTCGAGTCCTTTGGGGTCTCTAGAGACCCCAGACAATAACATTTAATTTTGTAACAAGATAATAGGTTTTTTTTTTTTACAAATGTAATTTTATTCTGTTTGTTAATGTTTTTACTCAACATTTGTGCAGTTTTTGGAGAATTTATGATATTTTTTAAATTTCTATAAATAAATTAATAAATAAATATTTAAATAGCCTTTTTACAAAAAAACAGCATTTGATGTAAAATTCACTTTATAAAAGACCCAGATATCTAACTTTCATTCATGGGGATAACATGGATGATTTTAAATGGTTTAATGTAACATTTATGCCCATTTTTTGGAAAATGCAGTTTTAAAATAAAAAATAATAATTTTAACCACTATATGGCTATAGAGCTCCAGTATATGCTATTTGCTATTAGACTACCTGAAAGATATCTTTTCACAAGTTGGATTCAGTTGGATTCATATCTAAATATTATAAAATCACAATTATAACAAAAATAAAATATTTTTGTCAAAGTTTAGCATTTTTTGTACCAAAAAACCCCCCAGTTTTTCAATAATGTTACATTATGATTAGAATCAAACCTGAACAAAATGTTATAAAGAGAAATGTTGGAGTCTTAAGATTTTATCATTTATTTCAATCATTTATTTTTAATCTAATTCTAGATTCTAGACACACACAATTGTGGGTGTATGTGTGTGTGTGTCTGAGAGATAAAGAGAGAGAGAGTGTGTGAGTACACATTGTCGATGAGCCAGTGTCACCACACCACTTTATATTTGTGGTGGTACTGCATTTTGGATGATTTTATTTGACACATTATAGCCTTACAAATGTTCCTGTGTGTGTATGCGTGTGTGTGTGTGTGTGTGTGTGTGTGTGTGTGTGTGTGTGTGTGTGTGTGTGTGTGTGTGTGTGTTTACATTTTCAATGTGTCAGTATCACCAATTTATTTTTGTGGTGGTACTGCATTTTGGATGATTTTATTTGACAAATTATAGCCTTACAAATGGTCCTGTGTGTGTGTGTGTGTGTGTGTGTGTGTGTGTGTGTGTGTGTGTGTGTGTGTGTGTGTGTGCACATTTTTCAATGTGTCAGTGTCACCAATTTATTTTTGTGGTGGTACTGCATTTTGGATGATTTTATTTGACACACTATAGCCTTACAAATGTTCCTGTGTGTGTATGCGTGTGTGTGTGTGTGTGTGTGTGTGTGTGTGTGTGTGTGTGTGTGTGTGTGTGTGTTTACATTTTCAATGTGTCAGTATCACCAATTTATTTTTGTGGTGGTACTGCATTTTGGATGATTTTATTTGACACATTATAGCCTTACAAATGTTCCTGTGTGTGTGTGTGTGTGTGTGTGTGTGTGTGTTTACATTTTCAATGTGTCAGTGTCACCAATTTATTTTTGTGGTGGTACTGCATTTTGGATGATTTTATTTGACAAATTATAGCCTTACAAATGTTCCTGTGTGTGTATGCGTGTGTGTGTGTGTGTGTGTGTGTGTGTGTGTGTGTGTGTGTGTGTGTGTGTGTGTGTGTGTGTGTGTGTGTGTGTGTGTGCGCACATTTTTCAATGTGTCAGTGTCACCAACTTATTTTTGTGGTGGTACTGCATTTTGGATGATTTTATTTGACAAATTATAGCCTTACAAATGTTCCTGTGTGTGTGTGTGTGTGTGTGTGTGTGTGTGTGTGTGTGTGTGTGTGTTTACATTTTCAATGTGTCAGTGTCACCAATTTATTTTTGTGGTGGTACTGCATTTTGGATGATTTTATTTGACAAATTATAGCCTTACAAATGTTCCTGTGTGTGTATGCGTGTGTGTGTGTGTGTGTGTGTGTGTGTGTGTGTGTGTTTACATTTTCAATGTGTCAGTATCACCAATTTATTTTTGTGGTGGTACTGCATTTTGGATGATTTTATTTGACAAATTATAGCCTTACAAATGTTCCTGTGTGTGTGTGTGTGTGTGTGTGTGTGTGTGTGTGTGTGTGTGTGTGTGTGTGTGTGTGTTTGTGCACATTTTTCAATGTGTCAGTGTCACCAATTTATTTTTGTGGTGGTACTGCATTTTGGATGATTTTATTTGACACACTATAGCCTTACAAATGTTCCTGTGTGTGTATGCGTGTGTGTGTGTGTGTGTGTGTGTGTGTGTGTGTGTGTTAGAGGATGGATACCCGACCCGAGCCCGACGGGACCCGTCGGTACCCGACGGGCCGGGCCGGGTTCGGACAGATATTTAGAAATTATGTTCGGGTTCGGGTCGGGCTCGGTCACATCAGCGCGATAAGGCATTGAACATTTTAAATTTAAAACAGCTTATTATGTAGGTAACGTTAGCCAATGTGCCTGATGCTTTCATTTGATGCAAACGTTCATTTTTGTGATTAAAATGCATGTAAAATTTGACCATAACATCTGTCTTCCTGTGTGCGCTAATTTCAAATTTGTTTATGTAGCCGTGACAACCAAACACGTGCATGCGCGTCTGTGTTAAGTGCGCTTGTTTCTCCGTGCGCGCTGATGCACTCATCCTGTTGACATTTCCGAATGCGTTCCTATACAGTAATAAAAGCGGACTTTCCACACAAACAAACGTACATGTGTCATTAGTATGAGAAAAAAATGGGATTTTAACTGTCGGTCTCGGGTCGGGCTCGGACATAAATATCTTTATGCCTGTCGGGCTCGGGTCGGGTTCGGTTACTGCTCTGTCGGACGCGGGCCGGGCTCGGACAGAAAAATTCGGCCCGATCCGCACTCTAGTGTGTGTGTGTGTGTGCGCACATTTTTCAATGTGTCAGTGTCACCAATTTATTTTTGTGGTGGTACTGCATTTTGGATGATTTTATTTGACAAATTATAGCCTTACAAATGTTCCTGTGTGTGTGTGTGTGCGTGTGCGTGTGCGTGTGTGTGTGTGTGTGTGTGTGTGTGTGTGTGTGTACATTTTTCAATGTGTCAGTGTCACCAATTTATTTTTGTGGTGGTACTGCATTTTGGATGATTTTATTTGACAAATTATAGCCTTACAAATGTTCCTGTGTGTGTGTGTGTGCGTGTGCGTGTGTGTGTGTGTGTGTGTGTGTGTGTGTACATTTTTCAATGTGTCAGTGTCACCAATTTATTTTTGTGGTGGTACTGCATTTTGGATGATTTTATTTTACAAATGATAAGAGAACAGTTTTTATAGTCTCAAAAATGTATTCCTCTATATGTGTGTGTGTGTGTGTGTGTGTGTGTGCGCTTGTTGTGAGCAAAATAATTCAGCATTGTGGATGCTTTTTGAATTGGTGGAAGTGTGCCACTTTATTTCTGTCATTTCTGTCGATGTGTTCTGTGTTGTTTCTGATTTTGATGATGAATTTTGTCTATTTTGATTGCAGGGTCTCCAGAGACCCCGAAGACCACGAGTGTCACAAATTTTGTCACGCTAACATAAAAACAGATATCATTCCAATTTAATTTTTTTTTTTGTAGATCTAGAAAGTGTTGAGAGCCGTAGAAGGTTTCATACCATTTGGACAAAGGGAACATTTTTTTTAATTTGAGCAAAAGTCATTTGCGGGTCAAAAAGACCCCGCGGACCATCAGAGGGTTAATTACATATTTAAAAATAATAATAATAATAATAATAATAATAATTAGATTTCAGAAAGTGTTTTACAGTTGAAACAAGAACAGCATTTAT